>NW_022169036.1:0-32970 GCF_008728515.1 Papio anubis
GCTCACTGCAAGCTCCGCCTCCCGGGTTCATGCCATTCTCCCGCCTCAGCCTCCGAGTAGCTGGGACTACAGGCGCCCGCCACCACGCCCGGCTAGTTTTTTGTATTTTTAGTAGAGACGGGGTTTCACCATGTTAGCCAGGATGGTCTCGATCTCCTGACCTCGTGATCCACCCGCCTCGGCCTCCCAAAGTGCTGGGATTACAGGCTTGAGTCACCGCGCCCGGCCCACCCACATGCTCTTCAGAGAGCAACGAAGGAGTAACAGTCATAATGAACAGGCACGTTACAAAATGCACCCAACGTACACAAGTACAATGGAAACGTGTCCTGCTGTGTGTGCTGCGTTTCCAGAAACAATACGCTCCAGTTAGTCTTGTCCTCAGATTTGACTTTTTATTTTACACAGCTTGCATCTTCAGGTGCAGGCCCTTCGTTAGGTCTAGACCTGGCAGCGATGTGGCCTTCAGGCCCCACCCCAGAACTGTAAGGAGCCCATACCCGTGCCCGCATGCACAGTAAAGTGTGCCCTACGGTTCCGTTCCTTCAAGGAAGTCTAGCGACAAGGGCAATTCCAGGAAGAGGTAAGAGAATTCAAATGTCTGAGGCACTGCTTGTTTGGATACAGGGAGTATTGCTTGCTCCCACAAAGCATCCGTGTGGAGAAGCCCATGCTTTCCCTCTGTCCCTGCTCCCAAGTGCCTCCCCAGGGCGGAATGGTGCTTTCTTCCTTCACACAGCAGGACCCTTTGCTGGAAAGAGACTCTTGCTGGGACCTCTGTGGGTCAAGGCCAGCAGCTCTTAGTAAACTGCAACTCTTCCAGAAACTCAAACGCTGAGCAAGCTGACTCAGCAAGACCTCCCTTGCAGATGCTCCACACCGGACCACTCATGGGCAACCAAGAGCCACAGGAAAGTGATTTGGATTTGTGCAGAGAGCTTTCTCCTCCCCTGGGCACTGCCCTACACCAAATCACCCAAGAAACATGAGACAGCAATGCCCTCACCTTGACTCACCAGACCACAGAGTCTTTCAGTAATTAGGCCTGAATCCCAGCACAAATTAGATCTGATAATTTTCTAAAACTCTAATTGTATCCAACTCTGAGACCAGCAAGACAGACATTCTTCCCAGTTCAATAAAATTACTCAAAGAACTAATGAATGCTCTTGCTTAATTTCTCCCAAGATTGCCCTCTGGAAAGAAAGCAATCTGAAAAAGAAATGCCTAAAACAAACAAACAAACAAACCCAGCTGCTGAAACTGTGAGGTTATAGATTTGCAGGGGAAGTGTGGTACACTTGCAATAACAGAGTCATCACTTATTTCAAACATTAACATATATAACAGCATAAGATCAAGTTCATGAGGTTTCTTCTCAAACACCAACAATGGTGGTGGTAATATTTGTAACGGTTTTTTTTTTTTCTTTTTGAGACAGAGTCTCACTCTGTTGCCCAGGCTGGAGTGCAATGGCACAATCTCGTCTCACTGCAACCTCCACCTCCTGGGCTCAAGCGATTCTCCTGCCTCAGCCTCCTGAGTAGCTGGGACTACAGCTACTCGGGAGCTGTACTGCACCACCACACCCAGCTAATTTTTTGTATTTTTAGTTGAGATGGGGTTTCACCATGTTGGCCAGGCTGGTCTCTAACTCCTGACCTCAGGTGATCTGCCTGCCTTAGTCTCCCAAAGTGCTGGGATTACAGGCGTGAGCCACCGCACCCAGCCAATATTTGTAACTTCTATATGAACTTTTAAGAATACTGTAAAGTAAGTACTCTGAATTCTCACAACAAATTTATTTTTATTGAGAAGCATAGTAAATAAAAGAAACTTCCAAAGAACAAGGACAGACTTTTGCACATTGTTTCAATAAATGAGGCCATTTATCTTGTTCTAGTTCTGTTATGTCACTATATCCTTGTTAGGCAGAGTCAATTTCCTTGATTTACAATTGTTTTGTGAATTATACACACAGACTAAAAGACATTTAATTTCTAAGAAAAAACAGAAAAAAACATTCAAGCATTTCTTAAGCAAAAATCCATCCAACCTTTTCAAGAAGAACTATTTAATGGTACGGCTGCTATTGTTAATATAGTTTCAACACCATTCGATTTTAATCCATCAGATTTAGTCAAAAAATAACATTTCTACGAGTATGTTTTCTCACTCTTCTTCCCAAAAATCCTTAACTCTTTCAGATAGGTTCTTCGTCATATCACGCCGAATAAAATAAACTCAAAGAAAATCAGACCACCGAAATTAACAAACGTATGGCCCATTTCTAAAGACTCACATACAGCCTGACCAGGCCACCTTTGGGACACCAGTGTGTCAGGTTAACTAAGGACAGATACCCCAGTTTGCATAAGCAAACCACACCAGGGAAATTAACACAGATCTGCCCTGAAAACCTACTCACCTTCTTGGGCATCACCACAGAGAATAATGTCTCCTTCAGTCAGAAACTCTCAAATCACCACAGAAAGAAACCTCGACTCCTCAACTTTCTTTGCCCTAACTGGTCTGGATGGAGAATTGACTCCCATTCCCTGGTGCTAGCAGTGAACATGAAATTCAGGACAGTGCGGTGAAGTTGCAGGTGAGGTGTGGCTCATATGTCTAAACGTAGTGTGTTTCGCAAACTCCAAGTTGCCACCAGGAATTTTTCTTGTAATGAAATAGAAAAGAATAAAAATCATCTCAGTGTATCACAGATAGCAAAACTGAGTACTGTTTCATAAAAATTGTCATTTTAATCTATGTATCAATATGTGTGCCTCTGTGTGTGTACTTGATCACAATGTAAATTTAGGTCTTATTGTAGACTGCAGTCAAATAAGTTTAAAAGCTGCCATCCTCAGGAACACCCAGTGAGTACCAGTGTGTGCGTGTAACCAGTAGCCCCATCCCAAACAGCCCAGAGAAAGGCTTTCCCAGCACCGGGCTTCCAGAATCCTGTGCTAAGCTGACAGTACAGAAGAGGCAGTCAACAGGGCTCTGAATCCCAAGTGCCTGAAGGAGGAATGAAACAATCTCACCAGAGAGGAAAGGACAGCTGTGACAGTCACCCTCCCTGGATAAGATCACTGAGACCACGGATGGACATCTTCCGAGCTAACCTACAGTACAGGTAAGAATGGGAAGCTGCATTTTTAGACAACTATCCATTAGAAACCAGGACAACATATGAACAGTGCACGTTGGTAGCCTTGGATGCTCAAGGATGAGAAACCTTGGGCAAATCAGGCAAAAATTCTCAACCACAGGACAGGACAAACTGGCCCAAAGGTTCCTTAACTACAGAGTAAGTAAGAAGAAGCTGTAATTTTACCCCATCTGGGAACATTAGGAAAAAGGCAACTTTCTGATACTCTGACTTCAGTAGAACCGGATTCTTCCAAAAATATAAATGTCAAAGTCACCCATTCACAGTATAATTTGCACCAAAGTGCAAAGTGGGGTACATATGTGTACCAAAGAACCAAATCAACCGGAACTGAGCTGCCAGGGCAAAATGACAACAGAAACTTAAAATAATGTATTGTCCCACCCACCTGCCAAAACATTAGCTCAAAGACATTCCTCCTTTAAAAACAGTTTTACTCATTATAAAAATAATCATTCAATAAATATTTGTTGAGCACTATTTTAGGTGCCACAAACACTGAGTGAGAAAAACAAAGTCCAATTTTACCAATTTTTTCTTTCTGTGCAAATACAAATATCTCATTAAGATAACACCGAATATGGAACACTGCACCCAGATGGTTTCACTTTTAACATTAAAGTTTCTCCCATAAAATCAAATGTTCTCTGAAAACACCATTCTTACTGGCTACATAATATTCTAACATGGAAATGGTATCATGATTGACTGAAAGACACTCCCAAATGCTTACCACAAGATAAAAACACAAAGGAGAGACATCATGAAATAGAACGTTAGACCTAGATTCAGAGCCTTAAGGAAAAAGAAGAAAAAAAAGGAAAATACAGTCTTACGAATGTCAGAGACCCCACTATTTTCCTCCACAGGGATGAATATTCACGTCCACACCACTGGCCACATCAAGCTCTAATTTGTGCATCTCCCTTTATAAGCCCCACTCCCTCTTTGATCGAAGAGAACATTGTCCGCACAGAACAATACGTTTTCATTTCAATTTCCCTTCTTTTCAGGAAAGGAAATGTTTGCACTTCAAAGGGTTTCTTTGAAGAGTAGCCCTTCAGCTCTGGCCTGTCCAGGTTGGGCGTTACGTGGACTCAGCGGGGTGTGTGGAGTCTGGGCGGCTGCCCACCGAAGTCACTCTCAAGGCCAGCTCCTTCAAGGAGAGGGTCTGGGGCCGGAGCAGAAAAAACAAACACATGGAAAAATACTCAAGGCTTTTGATCATGACCTTCAGAGGCCCATTTTCACACATAATGTAGACCTACAGCTCAGGGAAACTGAGATACAAACGATGGGGAGCTGAGGACAATGACGTAGTAGCTTCTAAGAACAAAATCCTTCCAGACACCAGACTCGCTTAGCAAAGACCCCTCCTGGGTGAGGAAATGGGAGAGCCACTCTTACAGCTGTTATGACGAAGGGACCGCCTAAGCAGACAAAGCAGAGACGTGAGATCCAAACTTCACTCTCTGCACCAGTTTTAAAACCTTTCCCTAGGAACTTATGAGACGCACAGTCATCAGCAAACAGCAAACTTCACATGGTAAAATTTCACATTTTATTTCTTCTGTAGCCCACTGGTAGGGGCCAAGAGGCTTATTAAAAGGCAAGTCTAGCAACCGCATGAAGCACCCAAGAGGTCACTGACACGGGGCCAGTGCTGTTTCCCTCAATCGGGCTCCAGGCCCCATCCTTAACCTCTGCCAAGTCCAGGAAGCAAGGGGTATAGACCAGACAAGAGTGGGCCTGCAACATTTCTTTTCAAGTCTCAAACAAGTTCTGGATATTTATTAACAATCTCCACCCTTCCCCACCCGGAGGATATGCACCACAAAGGCACCACCAAGGCTGGTTAAGTCCGCCTGCTCGGTGGGCACCTGCCCAAGGGGTGGGCAGGAGCATGAAAGCCCGTCAGCTCCAGACAGGGCCGGCTCCTCCCACAGCCCCAGGACTCCACTGCGGGGCTCCTGCCTGGTGTGTGGGTGGTAGAGGGACCACGGGACTGCGTGGCCAGGTCACCAGAGCTGAAGGAGCTGAGAAAGTCTTCCCACCACCTTTCTGGTTGATTACTCAGCCTCTGAACTGGAATTATGAATGGTTTTTATTTTCTCCTTCTTTTAATTTTCTGCAGTTTCCAAAATTTCCACAACAAAGCATTCTAACTTTTAGAAACATTTTTTCTTAAAAAGGCTCATGAGGTAGAAAATTAGACTACAGCTTTTTTGAAAGAACCCCTACACTGCACAACTCCTTCCCCAAAAATACCTAGCTATAAAGGACATTATGTGGACGACTGCAAGTTGAATATGGACTGTCTAGCAATCTGACTTTGCTATCGTACCATGGTTATATGCGAGAAGGTCCTTGTTCTTAGGAAATATACACCGAAGTACAGAGAGCAAATAAAAAGGCATGATATCTTCAGCTTACTCTCAAATGGTTCAGAAAAAATGTATATGTCTGTGTGCATGTGAGTTTGTGTGTGGGTGGAGAGAGAATAGGAGGAGGCAAAACATAAACCACTTGCACATCTGAGAAGAGGGTACTCAGGAGGTTCCTTGCACTCCTGCAACTTTTCTTTTCTTTTTTTTTTTTTTTTTGAGATAGCATCTTCCTCTGTCACCCAGGCTGGAGTGCAGTGGTGTGATCTCAGCTCACTGAAACCTCCGCCTCCCAGGTTCAAGTGACTCCTGTGTCTCAGCCTCCCAAGTAGCTGTGACTGCAGGCATGTGCTACCAACACCTGGCTAACTCTTGTATTTTTAGTAGACATGAGTTTCACCATGTTGGCCAGGGCTGGTCTCAAACTCCTGGCCTCAAGTGATCTGTTTGCCTCAGCCTCCCAAAATGCTGGGATTACAGGTGTAAGCCACCATGCCTGGCCTCTGTAACTTTTAACTTTGAAATGTTATCCAAAAACTGCTGAAAAAGAAAAGGGGAAAAGGAGAAGGGCAAAAAGGGTTAGGGAAGAGTTTTCCTAACTCTAATTGCCAGTCTTTCCCAGGGGACCTCCATGGGGTCCCAGAAACTGCACCCTAATGCCCCAGCTCCTGGACCAGGCCTCGTCCCAAGGGAGGGCAGGAGGTGTCCCTGACACTGTGGAAAAGCTGCGGGCCAGGAAGACACTCCCAAGTCACTTTGGGGAAGACAGGCCCTCGCTGCAGGCCCTGGTGTGGACAGCTCCTGCCCCCGGCTCTCTGAGAGTGTTAAAGAAGCATCCTCTATGGAAAGGCGGCACCTCTGCAAGATATTGTAGAAATCATCAAAGCCAAGCCAAGGGCAGGACGACAGAGGCCACTGGCCTTAAGAAGGATGGAATACACAAAAGGAAGCTGACTTTCCCCTATGAACAGTCTCTGGTTCCCACAAGACCCCCTGCAACGGGGTCTCCCCAGGTGGAGATGGAGGTGGAGTGTGGGCATGGCTGGATGGTGATAAATCAGACAAAGCAACCTTGTGGTCTGGGCAGGAGGCATTGCATCCAGCCAAAGGCTGGTGATGTAAATGCCAAACTACTGACCCAAAAAGAATGCAGCCCAGCCTCTGTCATACACACTGGCTCCTGACACTGGCCACGTCCCAGCACAGCTGCCCCAGGGACCCCAGGGCTCCAGCTGTGCCAGACGCCTGGACTTGGGAGGGGGAAGACCTGCGTTCAGAGACAGCAGAGGGAAATCAGGGCAAAGAGAGGGGAGGCAGGGCGCCATCCAGCGTTGGGGCGCGTGACCAGTGCCAGAACCACTTGGACTCAGCCAGAAACAGAGGGACACAGGCAGATGGGCTTCAGATCTGTCTGCCTCCTACTCACACAGGGCAGGCCAGACCAGGCCTATACCGAGACAGGCTGGAGTCCAGGTAAAGGCAGATATCTAGGTTCCAATCTTCACTCGGCCGCTGACTGCCTACCTGTGTGCCCATGGGCCACCTGCCTCCCTCCCCCCATCAGTCAAAGCAGAAGGGCCGACCTCACTGGGTGGCTGGGAGGACTCAAATGAAACATAGATAAAGCGTAGAGTACATGCTGAGCATGAAATAAATGCTTGCAAGGATTGATCTTACCTAGCCCCGGGGCCCCTCCCTTCCTTCCTACTTAGTCTAAGAGACTTTAGCTAATGGCACTTGGTAGGCAGACAAGATGCAGAGAAGGACACTCCGAAGACATCCGTAACAGATCAACTCCAGCCACTTTGTGGGGAGGTGAGCCCCTGCCTTCTCACTGCTGCCCCCCGGTGGGTGTCCCCCACCACCCCGCCCTGTGTGGAGGCATCCTATCCTACTGACACAAGCACGGGATGAGTGAGGTGGGAAACGCACGGCCCAGAGTTTCAGCTTCTCAGCTTTGCTTTTTCTAAAACCCAAGGTCTTCAGAGTAATTTGAACAAAATGTTTAGGATGACTATAGCTAGGGCAGTCACTCCCGTCCTGCCTCCCACCAAACACACACACATACACATACACATACAGCAAACACTAAGAAAGGGGCTGTGAGCTCTGTTTCCCAGGAGTCCTAGGAGTCACCAAGCCCAAGCTGTGTGGGTCTGAGACCTAAGCAAACCTGCACCCCATGGCCAGGGGGACACCAGGATCCCAAAGAGAGATGGCTTCAAGTCCATCCAGGCAGTCAGAGTCAAAACAGCCCAGAGACTATTGTTCCTTCCCTCAGACCTAGGACCAGATGAGATGGTGAACCTGTCAGCAGATGCCTCAGAGGCCCACATCCCTCCTTCAGCACCCTGGGACTATGTGTGCCCCTTCTAATTCAAACACAAACCCAAGGAAAGAGCACAACATTTTAATGCCTTGGTAAAATGAGAGAGCGAAATGAAGTTGTTATAAAAATTATTTTTCTCAGGGCCAGGCTAAGTGGCTCACGACTGTAAACCTAGCACTTTAGGGAGGCAAGGCAGGCGGATCACTTGAGGCCAGGAGTTTGAGACCAGCCTGGGCAACATAATGAGATCCCTCCTCTACCAAAAAATAAAAATTAGCCGGGTGTGGTGGTACATACCTGTGGTTCCAGGTACCGGAGAGGCTGAGGTGGAGGATCACTTGATCCCAGGAGGTAAAGGCTACACAAGCTGTGACTGCACCACTGCACTCCAGCCTGAGTGACAGAGCGTGACCCTCTCTCAAAAAAATATATATATATCCATATACACATAGATATATATATTTCTCCCACGCCTAAAATCAAGGAACTGAGCCTTCTTTCCAGTATAATAGTTAACCCTTATATGCAACATTTAGACTTGTGCCAGAGGCTGTGTTAAATCCATAGCATGGATTATCTCATTTAAATCCTCTCAGTCCTATAAGGTAGGCACTAGAAGTCAATTATTATGCAAACAATATGAAAAAGAATTTAAATGTGGTTCCAAGGACTATCAGAAAAAACACTTATCGCAGAAGTGGAACCCACTCTGGGGCTCTGCTCTTTCCGCCAGCAGCGGTCATGACGTCTCATTCGACCCCACAGCGTAGAGGCCCCATAACCTCATGTTGCAGAGGCCCCACATCGAGCTGAGGCCACTCCCGGAGTCACCACTGCTAGGTGGTCTCTACAACACAGAACTCACTGTGCAGGACACGGGGATCCACTTCTAAAGAAACAGGAAAGCAGCTGGTTGTCCTCACAGCCAAGAACCCGATCTGAACAAATATTCTGAAGAAAGCACTGCAGTAGGAATATGGAAAGCTAGGAAACAAAACTGCCATGCCCTCTGTGCCCCCAGGAAAGGGAGGGGCAAGGGGACAATCAGAAAAAAACTGGAAAGACAATGTAGCCACACACAGTCCTACTAGAAGAAGGGGCCTCCTCTCCCACCTCCAAATAAACCCCCAGGTTTCCTTGCTCTTGACTTTCGGTTGCCACGGTCAGAACTGCAGGCTGCTAACAAAAGGACTGATCTCAAGAGATAAATTTAAATGCATGGACTTGGTGCCTTTATTCTTTCAAAGAACACTATGGACTCCATGCTTCCTAACTTCACCACTGTGAGGCTGAGAGGGACAGGCTCTCCCAATACACAGACGGAGCCAGTGTAGAAGGTTCAGGAAGTCTAAATTACCTCAGAGAGAAGCAAAGCCAGGATTCCAGAAGCCAGGAGCAGTGCTGTTCCCAGTATTGGTCCTGACTCCCCTCAGTTCCTCAAAGCAGCATCCTTCGTTTCAAGGCAGATAATCATCCCATTCTGCATTGAAGCTGTGAAGGCCTCTTCCCTCAGTCACACGGCTCTGGCTCCATTATCCAGTGCGTTCACCAAATGCAATACCTGCCATTCCCCACTGTTTCTGACAATAATTAGATGAAAAAAGCTCAATGAAAACCACTGGGTGTGGCAGGAGGGGCAAACCGCAGACCAGCCAGAATCTGGTCCATGTTCCTGGGATGACCAAATCCTGACCAACGGGCCAGGTAAACGGCATCCCCCGGGTCTGCCAATGCTGCACATCTGAACGAATGCCTTGGGAGAGAAATGAACACGGCTAGCAAGCCACCAAATCACTTTCCCAGTTTTATGCCCATCCTTCTGGTAATTCCATTTGGCAAATGCACTAAACCTGGCTTGACAGATCATGACCCACACTGAACCACAGGGGTGGTTATTTTCCAGGCTGCTTTGCAGTTGGGTATGGGGGTGGGGGAGGAGGCAGATTATGACAAAACAGAAAGGGAGGCCACTAAAGTTTATCACAAGACAGGTAATCTGCCACAAATGAAGCTACTACTCTGTTCCCTCACTGGAAGAGAGGTCCAAACCCTGGGCTGGACAGCAGGTTGGCCAGGGATCTGATGCCTCCCCACCCAAGGCCTGGGAAACCCGAGAGGAGGCAGATGTCCTGATGATCCAGGAATATCCCAGGACCTTTGAACCCCATGTTTAGAGGGTCCCCATTCCACAGGACAAGCCCACCGCCAGGCGGCCCACTAGAAGGTGGCAGAGGAGCAAAGGGAGGCCATGGGCAGCAAGGAGCCAGAGGTTGAAGAGACCCCCCAGATTTGGCGAGAGGAGCCAGTAAGGCTAGGTGAAGGGGAAGGACGCCAGCACCCTGGACGGCTGGCTGCAACACACAGGCAGGCACCTGAGAGGGGCTCCAAGAAGATACGTCTTCTAGCCCTGACCCTGGGGATGAGAGTTCTAAAAAGGGCAGTTGTGACTTTCAAAAAGTCCCTCTTCCATCCAACAGGTTCTTTGCTCAGCCTTCCCATCTCATTAATACAGCAACTCTGATGTGCTTGGAGTCATATTTGACCTTTCTCACCCTCCATGAATCCACCGGCCAATCTTATTGGATCTGCTTTAAAATCTGTCCAGGTCTGTAGGGCCCAACTATACAGAAAAACACCACAACCCATCGGAAGGTCTTGCTTGGAGTGAGGACCAAGAGGCAGGTGGAGTGACAGGCATCTCTGAAGATGCCTCTGGAAGAGATAACTCCGAGACCCAAGTATCTCCAAGGTTTAGAGGGAAAAAAATATTTTTCTCCATAACAAGGATGCACTTATTCACATTTCAAATTTGTCCCTCGGAATAACAGCAATCTCTCCAAATACATGGTTGATAATGAGAAAGGATTAATTTAATTGGACATAATTCTGAGCCCTCCAACATAATTACCTATTTGTATGGACTTGGGTTAAAATAAACTACAGACCAGTGTAATCAATCAACATGTATTTAATTCCATCAAAGAATGAGTTTTTCTACCAAACAGAAAATTGAAACTCCCTGAAGTCAACAACCTTGTCTTTCAAGCCTTTTTTTTTTTCACCTAAAGCAAGTAATCATATGCACAGAAGCACGTGGCTCTAGGATCCAGACCCAGACAAGGGAGTACATTTCTGATCCACTTATTAAGCCCTATCCTCTTTACTCAAAACTCCTTTGACATCCTTTGAATTTTACCTTTATAATAATTAAATGTGATCGTAATATGCTAAACTTATTTTTAAAACCATTTTAACCTATTGTTGACTTTTCCTCTAAGTTTCTATTCTGTTCGTGTGACTTAAATAAGACCTTTTGTTTTAATAACAGGAAGGTGTGTTCATATAAAAATCATGATAATTTCCACTGACACCAACTAAAAATACCAGAGGAATAAATGTTTCATGGTTTCCTATTATCTGAAACAAACATAAAGGGCAAGAAATATTAAGAAAAATCCCAAATAAATTATAATTCGAATTAAATACAATTAGGGCATTCAGCCAGAGGCCGACATACACAATTCTACTAGTCGAATGGAAAATAAAAGGCACATTTTTTAGGGAGATACACCTGGGATTGAAATCCCAACCATCTGGTAACTATGTCTGGACTAAAACCCAACACATGAGGGCATGGCGGTGATGACGTGAGTATTGGGAAATGCAGGTTATTTATTTTTTTTCCTGAAGGCACATGTCTGACTCTTCCAGTCACACAAGTCAAACACAACTGCTATCTGGGTCCCCCATCCCCTGGAAAGGGTCAGGAGCTGAACCAACAGGCCGTTGTAGTACTACCGCGCAGCTGCCGCTCTGTGTACACGCAGGTTTTAGAATGACTGTGACCTGCCCATGCCCGGGAAGTTTTCTACTACGCAGAAGGGAACACCCTGAGAATACGGTGTCTCTGCAAAGGCGGAAGAACTTCCTCTCACTCCAAACCATGTGGAGGGCCTGAGGAACCCGGCCTTTTCAGGCCACACTGGGTCACAAAGAAGCCCACCTAGGGGAGACTTCCTCGAAGCAATCTTGGGGACCCAGACGAGAGGTGCAGGCGGCGCGTCCCGGGTTCTAGGGACCAGCGGAGGGCTAGGTGCTCTAGGTCAGGGCGACCACCAGGCGGGGATGGCGGCAGAGTCCCCGGGCGGGCCACCTGCCGCAGGACCACCCTCCGGGCGGCCGGGCAGGGTCCCCACCCAAGGCTGATGACACATCCCCGGACCTCGTGGCGGGGCGGGGTGCTCTGCACCGCGCCATGTAAGGGAAGGTCTCCTCGCTGCCAGCAGGCTCCGGATGCCTCCCGGGCTGGCCAGCGCGCCCGCCGCCCGCCTACCCACCCCGACCACCCGGTGCGTAGCGGCGCGCGGGTCCCCGGACAGGCGCGCGGGGCGGGCATCGCCAGGTCGCCCACGTTTACTCACTCGGTGTTGCATCATACACCACGCCGCGGCTTCAAGGAGCCAAAATGGACTCCGTGGAGGCGACAGCCGCATGGGCACCGGCCCCGCGCGCCCACCCCAGGGCCCGCCCTGTCCAGGTCCTGGCCCTTCCCGGAGAATGGCAGCGCTCCCGGCGCGGGGGCCCTCGCCACTCCCGCGCCGCCCTCCCGCGGCCCCACGCGGAGCCAGGGCCGCCTTCGTGATAACCCGGGCCCAAGGAGCTGCCCCCTGCGTTGGCGGGGGCCGGGCACTCACCGAGCCGGCGGCGGCGGCGGGGCTCCGGCAGGACAGTGGACGGACAGACAGTCGGACGCGCTCAAGGACCAACGGACGCTCGGCCGGGGAGACTGGGCGGGGCGGGGGCGCGGCGCGCGGGGAGAGGAGTGGAGGCTGCGGTTAGCGGGAGCCGGTGGCCGCGTGCGCGCCTGCCAGGCGGTTGGACCCGCTGCTCGCGGTTGACCCGGGGCTCACACCTGCCCGCGCTGACTGAATGGGCGCGGAGGACTGGCGGAATCCGGCGCCAGGTTTCATCAGCCGCGCGCCCGGCCCCGGCTCCTCGCGCCCGCCTACGGACCAGGCAGCCCCGGCCCGCTCGGCCGCGTCACCGCCGGGCACCAATGGGAGCGCGGCGCGGTGGCGGCTGCCAGCCCAGAGGCGGCGGCCGAGTACCGACGCGCCCTTGGTGGGCGGGGCAGCTGAGTCTTCGCGCGCCCGGCGCCTCAACCTGCGGTTCCCGCGGCGGGCGGGCGGGCGGGGTGCACCTCCGCTCGCCTTCTCAGTAGCTCGGCAGGCATGTGGCCGCTTCTCCGCCAATCTCAGCCCGCCGCGCCACAGCATCCTATGGTCCCCTGCAGATCCCACAGCGCCCGGCCAGAACTAGTGCCGCAGGTCCGGCTGTGCCAACCCCGTCCCGGCGGGCCCCAGGGAGCTCACACGGAGCTCGAGACCAGTTTTCCTTCTGGTATAAGATTTGGTATGCACGTAAAGGGTTTAAATTGTCTTTTCTTTTTAGAGACAGAGTGTTGCCCTGTTGCCCAGGCTGGAGCGCAGTTCACCTTAACCTCGAAATCCTGGTCAAGTGATCCTCCCGCCTGGGCCTCCCAAAGCGCCCTAGGATTACAGGCCTGAAACACTGCACCGGCCTAAAAATTACTATAAATCTTCATATCTTTGTTATTGGATTATTTTATTGCTATTCCCTTGCCCTTGCTAATACTTTATCCTTGCCAGTTGTCAGAAGAGCCCCAAAGCTTGAATCTACCAGTGCCCCCTTGGCGGTGGCAAATGCACAAACAGCTAAGTCAGAACGGCTCGCTTTTGCAGTTACCTCCCAGGAAGTGGCAGAAACTTCAGTCCTGAATCACACCGTGCTCACCTCTTAAGCTCCTTCCTTGTCTCCTTTGGTACCAAAAACCAAGCAAGAATCATAATCTTTAAAGATTCAGTGATCTACGACTTGGGATAGGTAAGCAGGGCATAAATTAATACTGCCATCCTTCTTCTTGTAGGAAAACAAAAACAGTGGACGGTGTCCGTGGCCTTTGAATCCTTTCTACAGGTGCTTCTCAAATGTCAGCTGCTGAACTATTCCCTTGGAATTAGACTAGCAATTTATAAAGTACATAATTGCATGGTGCTAGCTTCAGAAAAAGTGTTTTGTTGTTGTTGCTGTCGTCATTTGTTTGTTTTTTAGAGACAGGGGTCTCACTCTGTCACCCAGGCCGGAATGCAGTGGTACAATCATAGCTCACTGTAACTTCAAATTCCCAGGCTCAGGTGATCCTCCTGCCTCAGCCTCCCAAGTAGATAGAACTACAGGCTTGTGTCATCACGCCTAGTTAATTTTTTTTTTATATATATAGACAAGAGTTTTTGATATGTTGCATAGGCTGGCCTCAAATACCAGCTGTCTTGTGATCATTTTGCCTCAACCTCCACTAGCATCTAGGACTACAGGGATGAGCCACCATGCCCGTTCCCAGAAAAAACTGTAATGAACACATGCAGATGGCTTAGCAGTTGTAAAATGCGTTTTTGTTTTTGTTTTAGAGACTGGGTCTCACTCTGTCACCAAGTTGGAGTGCAGTGGCAACATCATAGCTCACTGCAGCCTTGAACTCCTAGGCTCAAACAATCCCCTCACTTTAGCCTCCCCAGTAGCTGGAAATATAGGCGAGCACCATCCTGCCCAGCTTTGTAATGTGCTTTGAACCGTGCTTGACATAGTAAGCCGCCATATACGCTTTGTTTTAAAACAGCAAATCTGGCTGGTCACGGTGGCTCACACCTGTAATCCCAGGACTTTGGGAGGGCAAGGCGGACAGATCATGAGGTCAACAGATTGACACCATCCTGGCCAACATGGTGAAACCCCATCTCTACTAAAGATACAAAAATGATCTGGATGTGGTGGTGCACGCCTGTAGTCCCAACTACTTGGGAGGCTGAGGCAGGAGAATTGCTTGAACCCAGGAGGCGGAGGTTGCAGTTAGCCAAGATTGCACCACTGCACCCCAGCCTGGTGACAGACCGAGACTCCGGCTCAAAAATAAATAAACAACGTATCTTCGTTCAATTGCACAGTGGTGAAATGATGCCCTCCACTCACAGATCTCCCAGATCCCACGCAGCCTGCTCTGCCTGCTGAGGTTTTGCCCACATTTAAAAATCCAAGTGTGGGACTCATAGAAATGAAACACATTATGGGTTCACTTAACTTTTCCAAATTTTTACTTGAAGAAACCTATAAAGTTCTTGTCAGTTACATCCTTAAGTTTTTCAATAATTTTTAAATGCAAAGGTCGGGCAAGACTTGTAAAGAGGTACACACATACAGCCTGACGCGGTGGCTCACACCTATAATCCCAGCACTATGGGAGGCCGAGGTGGGCAGATCACGAGGTCAGGAAACCGAGACCATCCTGGCTAACACGGTGAAACCCCGTCTCTACTAAAAATATAAACAATTAGCCAGGCATGGTGGTGGGTGCCTGTAGTCCCAGCTACTTGGGAGGCTGAGGCTGGAGAATTGCATGAACCCGGGAGGCAGAGCTTGCAGTGAGCTGAGATCGCACCACCGCACTCCAGCCTGGGTGACAGAGGGAAACTGTCTCAAAAAAAAAAAAAAAAAAAAAAAACAAAGGAGGTACACACATACGTGCCATGTTCTTCTCTCAAAGAGACGGGCTCTTTTTTAAAATTCCAGAAGTAAATGTGGTTGTCACCCTGCTTTTGAGAGGATGGGCTGTGTTTTAAGCATGAACAGACTTTCCTCCATGCACCAAGGATGCACCATGGGGGCAGTGCTGCCGCCGCCTCCCCAGTCTCTGCTCAGGGTGGGGCAAGGGGAGCTCAGTTGTCTCCCGTATACACCGTCAACAGGCCAGGTGCTCAGAAGGAGGCTTCCAGGACTCGCTGTAGGCATTCGTCAGCAGGGCAGGCAGTGCCTCGTGCTGGTGGGCATCCAGCAGTAAGGGGGTCTTGCACTTCACTCCCTGGGCCCAGCCCCAGACAGAGGGGAAAGAGACACCTGTATCGTAACTCATGTGTATTTATAGATACACAGAGACTCTGCAGTGCAAGGTGCAGAACTAGAAGGAATCATGGAAATAAGAGGGAAGACATTGGGTTACGACTGGCAGAGCCACCTCAAGCCTCAGCACTTCCTGCCGGAGCCCTCACTGACCAGACTCCTCCAGGGTCACTGCCACTGCCTTGCCCAGCTCATGACAGGGCAGACAGTGACAGAGCCTCAGAACAACCTCCCACTCCTTCCTCACCAGCCCAGGGGACGAGCTGTTCATGAGTGTCCCAAAGCCTGAATGCGGGAACACAGAGGTGACTGAGCAGAAAGGGGGACAGCCACAATGGCCGCGGGTGTGCAGATATTGCGGGGCACCCCAGCAGCCCTTTCCGTCTTAAAGAGGATGGCCACAGGTGTGCTGATGCTCCCGCGTGACCCAGCCGTCATTTCCACCTCATAGGGGAATGGCCACGGGTGTGCGGATATTCCCGGGTGCCCCAGAGCCCTTTTCACCTTAAGGAGATTTTCACAGTCTCATATCAGTCTCCAAACTATTCAGTGAGGTTGGAGGAGTATCACTGTGGACCAACACTGATTGGCACCAAGTAAGGGCAATTTTATAACCATGTCTCAACCATGAAACAATCAGGTCTTTGGCCATCTGGTCTAAGCTTTTTCTGTAACAAAGTTGGATAATTAAGTTGAACTTTGGTTTTCCAAAGCTTGTTACAGAAACCACATCTTCCTAGGTGTGGCTCTGTGGTGTCACGTGCACACATCAGTAGCCAGGCTTGCCAAGACTCACGGCACGTTACACGTTCACCTGAGAAGGCTGCTCAATCACTGAGGGCTCTGGCGTGCTCTGAAATGAATTTGCCACTTCAGCCTACACTCTACTCCCTTGTTTGGTTAAAGAAACCCAAAAAGCAGAATTTGTTTTGGCCAATCGCCTGCTGACCCAACTGCAGAGGTTTTAATTAGAGTACTTTCATTGCATCATAGAAAGCAAAGTCATATAGATCAACTCATTATTACTACTCCAAAGGTTTAGTAAATCTCCAGATAATCAGGCAAACATTTTAAGAAGCTACATTAAGGTTTACAATACTCAAAATTTAAAACTACATCCATGCTTCAAAAAACCACCATTCCCATTTTAGATGGCCAAATGCATATGAGAAAGAAAGAAACGTGCTGAGCGCATTTTTTGGGTAATCTTATGGAGAAACTGCCACTTTAAAAATGGCTCTAGTTCCTGGCTCCAGATGGGTGTGGTGGGTTGCCTCACTCAATTTCAACTCCACCTGAAGCTGGGACACTAGAAATCCATTCCCACACTCCAGGGCACCAGAATTCCCACTTCTGGAAACAGCCAGGAATGCAGACCTGTGGCAGAGAATTCTTTCCTGCCAACCCTAACTGTCCTCTGTGGAAGGCGACAGTCAAAGACAAGTCCATCCCCCTAGGCGCAACTGCACCACGAAGAACCGTTTCAAGGTGGGAGGTGATTGATCAGTGGGAACAGGCGGTTTGCTTCATCACTTATAAGGCAGAAGGGTTTGAAGGCCTGTATCTGGTCTTGTCCTTGGTGATAGTCATCCTGCCAGTCCTTCTAAGCCACATGGGAAGGGGGCTAGCACGGTAAAGTGGGGTGCAGTTGTGGGAGGGAATGTCTTAACCATCACTGTTTTACAGGATCACAGGGCTCAGGCAATGTTCAGTATTGTCACACACCAGAACACAGTCTGAAGAAAACTACAGTCCTAGGTGTCAGTTCTCAAAGCCCTTAAGTTCCTCCTGCTAAGATTCCCAGAGGAAGTCTCACTTCTTGCACTGAACCCCAACTTACACAGGCACCTCGTCTTCCTCCTGCAGCAAATGCAGATAAGCTGTGGCTCTGCTGCAATAATGATGCCATGTAGCCCTAACACCACAGCAGAGCAATGGCTCTGGCCTGAATGTCCCAAAACCTCATACTGAAACCATCTCCGACAGGATACATTAAGAGAGGTGGGGCCTTTGGGAGGTCCCTGCTCTCAGGACTGGGGTTGGTGTCCTTGTTGGGGAGGCCTGGAGGAGCCACTCCTGCTCACTCCACCGAGTTCTGAGACAACGCTGCCACGCCAAAGGGGCGCCCAGCGAGATGCTGCCATCTGTGAGCCACAGGCCCTGGGGCACCAGATCTGCAGGTGCCTTGACAGTTGGACTGCCTTGACCTTGGACTTCCCAACACCAGAGCTGTGCGCAATAAATGTCTCTTTACAAATCACCCAATTCACGACAGCAGCCCGGGACAGAGGCAGTAATGTGCGTAGCGTGGAGTCACTTTTTTCTCCAGTGGGCAGAGGACTCCCCCATGAGCCACCACTGTAAACAAGAACTCCCTGGAGGATGGAAAGGTTCACAAAGGAATTCTCACAGCAGCACCAGGGTGTCTGTCCTTTCTTTGGGAAGATAGCTGAGCCATGGCAGAGGAGAGCTACACAGGGTGGGTGGGGCTGGACAGTAATGTGTCACCTGCTCGGCATCTAGAAAGCCTCAGTCTCCTGCCTCTCGTAGAGCAGTGGGGTGGCACCCTCACCTGAGCTGTTGGGGGAGGTAAAAGGTGCTGGGTGATTAACAGTGGTAGCTCCACAGAAGTTAGGCAAAAGAATTAGCCCCATGTCTTATAAAACCAAACCAGCCAGAAATTCCACATCACTACTAATTTGCATGGGGAAAATGCCAGATTCTCTAAGTTCTGGCATGTCATTGTATTAATAAAGTTTGCAGAGTTTTCACATACTAGTATATAAAACAGGAAAATAAATCATGCATTTGGAGGCTGAGCAGGAGAATCACTTGAGCCTGAGCAGCCGGAGGTTACGCAGTGAGCCGAGGCCTGCTTGCCTGTGCTCAGTCTGGGTAGCAGAACGAGACTCCATCTCAAAAATTAAAAAGATTTTGCTGCTTCGCTTACTAGTAAAGTGGGCAGACTCTACATACCAACTCTTATTCAAGGTCGCTAACTTACTGACTCAGGAACTCTGGCCCTGATGTGCTTGATTTTAATGTAACAGTGTTAAAGGCCACTCCCCAGGAGCTCTGAACAAAGTACTCAGGTAGACACTGAACAAGACCACACTCTCTGACCGAAATCTAACTTCACAGACCCAAGCCTACAGAACCACAGAAGATACTGCTTCTGTCAACTTTGTTCTGCCATCGTTTGTGTCCATTATTTCCTACAAACCATCTCATTAGAATTTAGGGTACACAAAGGCCAATACAACAAGTTACTTTTCAAGGTTTGGAAATTGGAATAACAGATACAATGCATTAAACTCATTGCTGCTGCAACAAATTACCACAAATGCAAACCTCCTCTCCAGCCCTGGAAGTCCAGGGAGTCCCAGGAGGGCTGAGTCAAAGGTCAGTGGCTTGTATTCCTGCCTGGAGTCTCCCAATTCATAGACGCCACCATGCAGCTTGACTCACAGCCCCACACACCCTCCCTACCACTGCCCCAGCCTCAGCCTGCCACCCTCCCGGCCCCTGCCCTGCCCACACACTCCCTCAACCCCCAAGCCCTCACCGGCACTATCTCGTCCTCAGGTCTCCTCCTCTGAGGCAGACCCTCATGCTGCACTTCTCAAAAGGCACATGTGGCTGGACCCACCTAGAACAACCCAGGGTCCTCCCCATCTCACTGTCCGTTACACTCACATCTGCAAAGCCTCTTTTTTGCCATGGAAACTTCATTATACTAACAATCATTTAACAGTCCATTATATTGATGTGAAAATTGGCATTGTTTTCCTAATGAACAGATCAGTCACCCATGTAACCTATAAATATTTATTTATTAGATATACAATACTGTAGGAGACAGAGATGAGAGCGGTTCCTCCCTGAAGAGCGACTGGACCTAGGCTTGGGAGGGATAAACATTCTGAACAGAATCAACATAACTCAACATTTAAGTCGGAGAGGAGTCAAGAAGCAATAAGACGTTCAAAAAGCAACCAGAAAGTATGTACTGTGCCTGTAGTTCATGCTAGCCTGGCGTCATGAGCACGAGCATGCGGGACACACACACAGAGGCCCAAGTTTAAGATCAAATATAAGGAGCTTTCCACTGTAGTATTTAACTAGATCTTATTACAAAATAGCCTCCTGATTTTTATCCAAGAAGTTCTCTTGTAATTAAGGAAATTAATTTTTCCCTAAAAGGCATTTCTCTAGCTATCATTCCATATAAACTAAATGGGCATATTAAAAGAAAAAGACAAATGTTTGACTTAGGGTTTGCCTACGACTTGGATAAGCATGATTTTCTTCTGGCAAGCAGGGAGCAGCTGGACCAGACTGGAGGAAGGAAAGAACAAATTTCCCTCTGACCTCAGTTGGGCACCAGAGTCTTCCCTGTCAGAATGTGGGTGTGGTGCTTCCCACACACACCAGCCTCGATGACTCAGCCCAGGGTGTGGGAAAATGCTGTCTACTTCTGAAAAATCTATAAAGTGCAGACACATCCAAAGCTTCAGAAGACTGTAAGGGCCAAGGAGACCACTACACCCTTGGAGTGTACAGAAAATGGTAAGCACCACGTGCCTGAGGTCCAGGGTCAGCTCCCAGCTGCCGCGGCGCCGTGAGAGTGCAGCCCTGGCCCCTCTGATGCAGAGAGCTGGTCACTCTGCCGGCAGCACTCCAGAGCTCAGAACATTCCAGATGAAAGCAACGTGTTCCTTTTAAAATGTGGAACCGGAGCAGCACAACTGAAGCTCTCTGACCCGTCTCAGCTACTGGGTTTTGAGGGTAGCATTAGGAAATCGTGAAGTCCAAATCTCCATTTCATACAGATTCCAGATTCACTGCAACTTCCAGAATTTCCTGAAACATTCTTCCAATTTATCCTCAGGATTCCCTTGCCAAAGCTAATGAGTCTACATTCCTTATGGAAAGCCACCGCCAGCACCACCAAATAAGATCAACTGGCGTAGCCCGCCCGCGCAAACTGCCGAAACGGTACTCCAGAACTGAGCAGCTCTCAGCTGGCTTCAATCCGTGAACATGCTCCTTTGGTGGTGTGAACATCAACAGACTGGTGAAACGAATCTCGGTACTGGCTCTTCTATCCTGCTCGCTCTCAACTAAATCATTGCTGAAGTCTTCATCGCTCCTGAATGCAACACAATTATGCGATAAAAATGGTTCTCCGGGGCTTTGTCATACTCAACAAGGCAGCTCAGAGGCTAGAGTAAGCGCCAGAAAGGGAAGCGTCCTCCAAACGAATAAAACCAGGAAAAGCCGTGCAGAGACTCTCCAGAGAGGCAGAAACAGGAGAGCCAGCTGTAGCCTTTCAGGTCCTGCTGCATGCAGCCCCTGCATTAGGTGGCACCATTTCCTGGATGCATCCCTGCTGGGCCCATTTGAAAGGTCCCACTTGTGAGACATTCACCCCCACTTCCAGCTCCTGCAAGGCCGCTGCAGCCTCCATCCTGGGGGCAGAGCTGTACAAGTCTTCCCAGTGAGACCCTCAGAGCCTGCTCAGTGTCTGAGACTGGGAAGCACCAGCGATCCAGAAGGCACAATCCCGTCTCCTCGTGCTGCTTTCTGGGTTCCAAGTTGTCCTAACAGGTCCTGCATAAAGCCGGGCTGTGGAGCCAGCCAGACCCAACGGCACCCAGCTCATGCGGCTCCACTCTCACCCACAGGGGACACGAGGAGGCCCAGCACGCTTTCTGTCAGCGAGGGCAGACACCAGAAACAGCCACAGTTCAGGGGTTCTGCCACCGCCCTCTGCGTAATTACCTGCTGGGATCTGAATTCTCATTGGTTGGAAAGGTGATCCCACAGCCGTACTTATGAGCATTACCTGCTGGGAATCTGAAATTGCATTGGTTTGGAAGGGATCTCACTGCTCAAAGCACTCCTGCCTCGCGACAACATAAAAATCCAAACCCTCGTAAAGAACGTTTACTATAACCTCAAAACAAAGACCCATCCCGAGACCAAAGGAAGATACTGCAGCATCTGACACCTGGTGGACGCCAGTGACCGACAGCACGGCTTCCGTGTGGCGTGTGAAGCAGGAAGAACCTGTCATGGTGACTCAGGCTGGGGTCTGAATAGAAAGGTATTCCAGCAACTAGAGCAGCAGGGCCTTACCCAAAATCCAGAGTCCCCGCACTCATGTACCTGGCAGAAATGCTGCGTGGCCATCGGCCACCAGTTGTGAACCAAGACGATCTGTGTCTGTGGCCCCTCACAACGTCCGTACATGCCTGGGCCCCTTTGGAAGGCCGCAAAACACCCTGCTAGCCTCCAGTGGGGCTCTCTCCTGCGAGGGATGGCCCTGAGAATCTCTGTTGAGATTTCCAAAGCTCTACAAACTCGCCCTTCCTGCTTGTTCAGAGGCCTAAAGCCTGAAGGTACAGTGGTAGTGACCCTGCCTCTTAAGGCAGCTCAAACACCTAAACACAGGAGCGCTGAACCTGCCCACCGAGGCAGCGATAACAGACTGGACTAAGCAGAAGGCACAGATGTCACATCCAGAAGCCAGTGGAGCTCAGGATTGCATTCCAGGAGCCGCCCATGTGAGTCCTCAAGGCTTCCAAGTCCCTTGATTTTTTCATCGTATCTCTATATAAATCCAAGTATATCTCACGGTATCTATGAGATCATCTCTACTTTTATGAGCACATATGCTCCCTGACTTACCATGGGTTGAAACTGTTCCAATAAACCCAGCATAAGCTGAAAATATCCTAAATAGAAAGTGCATTTGACATCATAGTTTCAACTTACAACGGGTTCATCCAGAGGCAGCCCATCTTGGGCCAAACAATGCACTGAGTGTGACTAGTTCACACCTTCACAAGGTTGAAAAAAAAATCACAAATGTAATCATTGGGAGCCAGGGACCATCTGTACTGGGGCTCCTGTCTTCAGAGACAACAGAAACCTCTTCTTAGACAAGAATCACAATTTATAATCCTCAAAATGTTAAACTTAGTTTAACAATCTAGAGGTTCAAACAAAGCCAAAGTAGGCCCACAAGGCCGTTTGTGCCATTCGCTAAGACACACGATTCTGTAATAACCCTCACCACAGCCCCTCAGGGTGGGTCCCAGAGGCGGCTGAGGCTTGTGGCTACGGACACTAACGAAATCAAAATCAGAGTACGCAGGTGCAGTCAAGTCATATGACTTCTCCACTAGCATATGCACAAATGTTCATCAACAAATCTGATCTTTGCTTTACCTCCCTCCCATGACCTAAAAAGGAGTCCACCACACACACCCACACACCACTTCAAAAACATAATTAGTACTTGCATTCAATTCTGGGCATTCGGAATAGACCTAATGGGTGATTAAATCTCTCCTCCAACCCATTGCTTAGTCTTCTTAGAGGAGGAAGGATTTTGCATAGCACAAGTCAACATATAAAAGATCTGCTATAGAAACAGACTTTCAAGTGGTCCTCATTAGAGTGATTCAACTAATATACAAAGGACCCAACACACAGCATAGTGTATATTAGAAGAACGATTTTGTTCCCCTAAAAATCCTAGTATCTACACAGAAAAAATACCCTATACACATTTTATCATTCCTTACCAGTATAGGCATACAAAGGAGTATCACAAAAGCAAAAGAACACATTTGGTTTGACTCACAGTTCTAAGTTTAATATAAAATTGCTAAAACCACCAAGACAAACATGCCTATGAAATATTTAACGATCTTCACCTAAATTCAAGTCACCATTCAACCACCAATACGTCTGCTCTCCTTACGGGAACTTTCCAAAAGTAAAATCTGGAATTAACAGGACAAAATTCTCTGGTGTTAGAAATTAGGAAGAAATTGGTTGAAGGCGGTTCCTTGGCTGTCAAACTTTTTCTCAATCATATTTTGTAAAATAAAAGCATCAAACAGATCTTTACATTAACTTACAATCTATCAAGCAATACTGGAGCAAGCTTTAAATATTAGCCACATTCTGTCAGGGCTGACTAACATTAAATCAGTATCAGTCTCATGTCTTGCAGCATCCACAGCTCATCTTCTTAAAACCACTTAAGATTTCATAATTAACTCAATTAAACAATGTAAGTCATCTCCTTGATCTTTGACATGAAGGGGTCATTTTCCCCCAAAATAGTACCTCTTTCCTTGACATGATTTAATCTGTGGTTAGAGTATTTAACAGGATTTCTTTCCTTCTTAGAAAATAAAATATACACCTTTCCAATATGAAAAACTCTAACTGATAATGCTATAGCTTAACCAGGTCAAAAGCGTTTTTTTTTTTTTTTTTTTTTTGTTTTTTGTTTTTTTTTTTAAGTTAAAAAAAGAACCTAACTGCATCTTTGGACCTTATGTGAGGTAGTGTCCAGGGTCACTGGGACCCCCAGTTTGTCAGTGCAGCTGGGTACCAAGTAAAGATAGAAACCCAAGCATTCACTCAAAGTCACTTCCCAGCTGTTCATCCTAGTGGAAGCCATGGGCACAAAGGAATGCGGCATTCCACGGAGGACTTTGGGGAATGGCTGCTTGAGAACATCAAAGTGGCTCACGTCCCCCGAGTATAAAGCCAGTGACTGCTCTCAGCTTCAATGCAGCACCATCCACAGCAGCCAACGTCCGGAATCACCTGAGTGCCCGTCAACAGGGGATGAAGGGAACGTGGCCTGAACATATACAGGAGCAATACTCCACCACACAGCTGAGATCCTTGTCATCCGCGACAGGATGGATGGAGCTGGAGGACATTACGTTAAGCAAACGAGCCAAGCAAAGAAACGGAGCATGTTCTCACTCATAAGCAGGAGCTGAGAGCAGATCTCATGGAGGCCAAGAGTAGGTGGTCAACAGGGCCCAGCAGAGCCCACTCATAAGCAGGATGGGCAGAGTCTCATAACGGGCACAAACACACAGCCTAATGGGAACACAAGACCTACTATTGATAAATCAGCAGGGGGATGGCAGTGGGTCATCTACTGTGTGTTTCAAAACAGCTAGGAGAGAATAACTTGAACATTACCAGCATAAGGAAAAGAAAATACTTAAAGTGAAAGACATCCCAAGTACCCAGATTTCATCAACATAGGGATGAATCAAGTTATCACATGCACTCTGAAAATATGTACATATATTATGTATCAACAAAAATAAAAATCAATGACAGAACCATTTGCAAAGCACGTGCAGGAGAAGAATGGGAAGCCTGACACGGTGTGGCTGTGTGTCCCTACCCAAATCGCATGCTGAACTCTAAACCTTTGTTGGAAGTGAGCCCTGGTGGGAGGTGACTGACTCATGGTGGTGGTTTCTAATGGTTTAGCACAATCCCCCAAGTGCTGTCTTCATGATAGTTCTGAGATCTGGTTGTTTGGAGGTGCATGACATCTTCCCCTTCACTCTCTCTCCCCTTTCTGCCATGTGAAGACATGCCGGCCTCCCCTTCACCTTCCACTCTAAGTTTCCCCAGATGTAGAAGCCTGTACAGCCCACAGAACTGTATGCCGACTAAACCTTTTTTTCCTTATGACCCAGCCTCAGGTAGTTCTTTATAGCAGTGGAAGAACAGTACAGTCCTCAGGACCAGCAATGTTTTCCTTCTACTCAGCGGCCAACAAGGTCCCACACCCTAGCTGGTTTTCCAAAGCCTTTGCCAGAATGCTGAGGCTGTTTTGGGGATACTAACTTTCCCCATCTCTGGCAAACCAGATGGGGCATCCTATTTGCCTCTTACCACCTTTCTCAGAGAAACCCCACCTCTGAAACAGCCTCCGCCAGGGGACTCCTTCAGCAGCAGCAAAGCTGAGTATTCCTTGCACTTCCCTTCTTCTGAACAAGTAAACATCTTAAGCTTGTTTTTCCATCTTCCCAGCTCATTGAAAAAAATATCTTATGCTTTCTATGTTTCTAACACACACACATGGAAGAGAAGTGCCGTGAGGGCAGGGGCTCTTGCTTTCCCGGATCTGAGCCTGGCCCTCAAACACTAGCCGAATTCATACTGACACGATATCCAGAAGCAGAAATGCAAATATCCACATGACTTCAAATACCCTAAGGATCTAACAGGCCGAGTGGCCCATGTAACTATGGTTTGTGCTGGGCCATTCAACTGGTGTCCAAATCCCTGTCCAAGTGAGCTCTTTAATTTTGGGACTTTTCAGACCGTTGTTTGTTGTAGTTGTTGTTGTTCTATTTTGTTTTTATTAAAGGGATCTATTACAGTTACAATCAAGAATATCACAGGCTGAGTGTGGTGGCACATGCCTGTAATCCCAGCACTTTGGGAGGGCAAGGTGAGCGAATCACCTGACGTCAGGAGTTCAAGACCAGCCTGGCCAACATATTGAAACCCCATCTCTACTAATACAAAAATGAACCAGCCATGGTGGCAGGCACTTATAATCCCAGCTACTCAGGAGGCTGAGGCAGGAGAATGGCGTGAACCAGGAGGTGAGGCTGCAGTGAGCCAAGATCGCGCCACTGCATTCCAGCCTGGGCAACACAGCAAGACTGTCTCAAAAAAATAAAAGTAAACCACTATGCCCACATAGTTCTTCACCAATGTCAGATACATCAGTTAAAAGAAAAATAATATGAAAATTTGTTTTTAAATTTCAGTGTTGAATTTAACCATATCTTTTAAGAAGATATGAAGATAGAACCTCCCCAAGGATCGGGGGAGAAAACAGCAGTTAAAATGTTAAAACTTCAGGAGATAAACAAGTATGGGGTAAGACCTCAAGGCAAAACTTTTTCTTTGCACTTTGATTTCAAAAGAACAGAGATGCCCAAAATATGAACTCTCCCATCTGCATTTTATATTCCTCTATGTCCTTTGAAAGGCTGGAGATGGGATCCCACGTTCCAAAGTGCCTGGCCAGGGCTCACATCAGGCTGATTCCTCTATGTCCTTTGAAAGGCTGGAGATGGGATCCCACGTTCCAAAGTGCCTGGCCACGGTTCACATCAGGAGGTATCTTTCACAGCCATTTACTCCCCTGACTGTACCTAGAGAGCTCTGTGGCCCAATTTACACAAAAAGGTCCTAATTTACACACGTTCATCACTTTGAGCAGAGTCTCAACAAATGACACAAATATTGACACTCCACAGAAGCAAGTACTCTCTTCCGAAAAGTTAAGTGTGAGGTTCCCATGAGCCAGGCAGCTTGGTTACAGAAAGCACTGGCTGACTTGCTGGTTTAATGTTAAATGCATTTAAAATGTTAAGTGATCCGGCCCCCCTCCCAGTGGGTGTGTACGTTGAACCGGCTGCAGTACTGATGCACAGACCACGTGGTTTTACTTCAAGCAGCGCACCCCACACCCAGGAAGAGGCCAAAGGATGGCATCGAGGTCTAGGACAGTTCTAAGGAGAGCTGTAGGCTCAATGCCTCGTCTGCAAATAGTCTCTCATTTCAGAGGAAATCACTGAACAGAGTTCATAACACGCGAATTTTAAAAATTCATATTTCTAATTTCATCCCATTAGAACTCTTGAAGAACAGATGTGCACCTGCTCCAAGTCAATGAGAGGACACTCGGATAGTCCCTCACAGGTCCTCGGCCTTCGCCTCCTACCTAGAAAACGTCAGCTCAAGCTGATCACAGCGCACTGTGATTTTCTATAATATGCACGCCTGCATCTGAGCTGAGATGTGAATGTCTGGAATGTGCCTGCCAGGCCCAGGAGGAACTGCAGCAGCTGTGGGGACATAAGCTGCTAAGGAATCCGATTTGGAGGGAACTCGAGGTAACTAAAACTAGTTCCATTGGTTTTTCTTGGCAAGGCTTGACCAGGCAAACTGTTATCACTGTTAATTCATGGTAATTGGGATGGGGACTTAACAGTAATTAGAGCAATTACAGAACGTGCTACAATTACAATGGCAGAGATTCCTGAGAATGGAAGAACTGTTGCCCAGGAATAGAGTTCAACAAGTCCTCCCCCACGCCCCAGGAAACATGGGATTTCCACGCACCCCTGCTTTGGTCCCCCAGCCACAACCCTCCTGACCTCGGCCATCTGATGGCATCACTCCCCACAGCTGGAAACACCTGACCTCTTGTCACCCTCCCATCTGCCCTGCCTTCCTCCAGCCCGGGATATTCAGCGATGCCCACATACAGGACCAGGAAACCAGGGTTATCCTAAACCAGTGCCTGCATTCAAAGTCCTCCACAGTAGGACCATCAACAACTAATACTCCCAGAACCTTCCACCTCAAAACGGGAGCACGTCTGGATTCAAACTGACAACGCTGCATTCTCTTTGCCATGTACACACGGAGGCATGTCATGTTCCACCTAAAAGTATCAAGTTCCACACTGGTCAGGAGCCCAAGCCTAGTTACTCGGCATGATCTCAATTCACCATCCACAGAGAAGCCTGCAGTTTTCCTTTGGTGCACGGTGTGCATGGTGGATGCATTTCCCATGAAGACTCGGAGACAGGAGCCTGGCCAAGGAGGCCAGTCACTCCAGCCCCTGCAAGGCCCGGACCTGCCCCTCTGGTGTCTGCACACAGTACCACAAGTCTAGCCGTGCTGGCTCTGTGGTGGGACCCATCTGGGCCTGCAGAGGACCTGGGGCACAGGAACCGTGCAGCCCGGCTGCAGCCAGAGGCCTAAGGGATTCCCAAGAGGCTCTCCAGCTGAGGTGCCCTCACCACAGGCAGAGCCATGCAAGAGAACTGCCTGCTGAACTGGAAACATCCCAATCTGCTCAGCCAACTCAAAGGCAACAGCCACCTACAGCTGCTCAGGCCCAAAACGTGGCCACTGGGCCTGAAGAGCTGAATCTGGAATTTAACCTGTGAAGTTCTTTTCCAGTGTGTTTAGCTATGTAATCAAATCTTTCTTCTAATTAAATTTAAAGGAGTCTCAGGCTATGGGCTCCCTTGTCGGGCATCACAGCTCCAGGGAGTAAGAATGGGAAGGAGAGGCCCAGAGCCTCTCCACATTCTCCACGCTAATTCAACACGTCATAAGGACAGGCACTCCAGCAGGAGAGGTGTGCATGGGAAGAACTGGGTTGGCCCTGACACAAGCATGACCCCCATGGCATCACAGCTGCCTCAGCCAACAGGCAAAAGACAATGATGCCCACCTGGACAGGCCACCAGATGTGATGACGCACCCCAAGCCCTAGTCCCACAGCAGCCAGAGACCACCCGCTGCTCATACCAGGTGAAACAGGCAGAGCTGCCCGAGCCCTCAAAAAGCAGGAAGAATTAGAGGCAGCAATTCCCGTGATTCCCACGACCCACATGACACTCCTCGGAGACAGACACAGGCTTCGCTGTGAAAGTGCAGAGGACGGTGCAGCCCCTAGGCGGGCTGCTTCTTCCAACGATGGGGAAGAAACCAGATGTTTCCTTGTAGGAGAATCATTTGTACCGTGATTAGACAGAAGACAGCAGGTGGCTGATGTGATCAAATCACCAAGCACCGCACGGCTGCTTCTCCAAGGAGGACCTGGAAACTTGCAGCCACCCGCGTAGGGGCCGCAGTGTTTACAATGGAGACACGGGTGACTGAAGTCTGGCTTCCTCAGGGAAGCTAAATTTGAACTTTCACCACTGAGGGATTGGTCATTTACAGTCACTCACCCTCAATGCAGAAGAGGGCTCAAGACACTGCACCAGACTTCAACACTCAGGGTTAGCGTCAGGGTTAAATTCACAAGTTTGACAAAATGTATTTACTTGGGATGCCAGAAGAGATGTAGCTTCACAAACACCGCCCCCCCTCACACCCCCCCGCCAGGGTTTGCTGAGCCCCTTCACCAGTGGATCTCACCAACAGATGACACATCCACGCCTCGTCCATGGCAGCACAGAAAACCACTTGGAAGACGGCCACTCCCACCAAGCTTCCTGGCTTTGGTGTTTAAAATCTGCATCTCATATGTGAGATTACACTCCTCCAAACAACAGACATTGCGACTGTCATTTCACCCAAAAAGGCTTTAGGAAATGACACGTGGCCCAGACGCCAGAGGATGCCGGCTGTCTTACCGTAGCCTAATTCCTTTGTGCCTGTATGGAGGCTTCACAGATACAGCCCCGTCACATTAAAGACCGTATGAGAAGCTCAGGGCATAGACGAACTCAGTACTGAATTTTTCCACATTTATCACCCTTTTGTTTTATCCAGAAGACAGCTGAGAAAAGCTGGGGCAGATCATCTCCTCGAGTGTAATGACTCCAACCACTTCTCTTCACCCCAGGTCACCCCTGTCACATGCTTTTGAGAAACCAAAGCAATTCTGTTCTCTTCACTCTGGGTTCCAAGTACCAAATTCCTCCGTTTTATCAATTAGATTATCGAGCAGCCATTTGTAATCTGGAATGCAATCTGATACAAAATTGAAAGCTAATTTAGGTTGCTGTAATAGCTCCTATCTACATTATAGACAAGGCATGAATGAAAACTAATCTGTTTGTTCATAGGACCAATTTTGTAAACAATCCAATTATTCAAGCAATGCTTGTCTTCAGTCAGATGCAAATTTGCTCATAAAAGATTTTCCAGTAGGAATTTTTAAATCCATGGTCTGTATTTCCTGAGCCTGTCTCTGCACCTTCCCCCGGGTGCACAGCAGGACTTCCCAGGGCATCCCATCAGCAGGCCCACTGAAGAGAACAAGCCCGCAGCCCCCAGCCCAGGAATCAAGTCCGAGCCCCAGCAGCCCCTCGTCCTGCCGGGGCTTCCTCACCAGCACAGCACCCAGAGGTCTTCCAGGTTTAATGCCACGTGCTGGAAGGACCACAGTGGACATTCTACAAATGCAAATTCCCTCCTGGAACAGCCCAGCAACCTTCTGTACTTTCCTCAAAGTACCCATGCCAGGCAGGCGTAGAGAGTCTAATGGTGTGCCTAGGAATCAGCATTTAACACAATTCTGAATAAAAAAGTTTGAGAGGCCGGTCAGCGCGAGGCTGCCATGGCCTCCACTCATTTGCAGGCTCTGAAGAGACAGATTTAAGTAACAGGCCAGACAGGACAGGACAAAGATGGGGAGGTAGAGGGCAAATTCCATGGACCACCAACCACCCCACCATCCCCACTGAGACTCCGTGATTTAGGGAGAGGCAAAGCCAGGGAGAAAAGATGCCCCCCCCACGCGAGGGACTGAGATTTCACCTAAAGCCCGCAGCATGTGGCTGAGGGCCAAGGTTGGGCAAGCCGGGAGCTCAGAATGGTGTTCGCAGGCCCAGGTGTCCCCCACACCCAGACTCTGCGCAGACCTCCCAAGCACTGCCTGCGTCTCCTGCCTCCCTTCTACCGTGTTGGTTTCTCAGCCGCCCCTTGAAATGCATGACCTCCGTCCCCCACCACCACAGCCCCCTCTCAAGATTGGTGGACTGAAAAGAGCAGGTGGGGTAAGAGTTGGGCTCTGGGGGCAACGTCCTGCCTGAGACATTAGTTCTAACCCACCCAACTGTGATGTGAGCCTGTGAGATTTCTCAAATGTGAGATGGGAAGGTAACTGAACGCACATCCCAGGGCTGCTGTGGAGACTGAGATCACATATAGCCACACCTCGGCGTCCAGTACATGTGAGATACCAGCCATGTTGCCCCTGATGGGAATCCCTCTATGCCCCCTTTGCTACCCAGAGCCAAGTCCCAGCAGTAGCTGTGGAGGGTGCGTCCTCTATTCCCACTCCACTCACCTCCCATCGCTCCACGCAGTGACCTGCCACACAGCGGCCACCAGCAAACCCGGCCCCACTGGATAACTGACCACCCCTCTCCCACTTTGGGGCCTCTTCCACCGGCAGTTTCGAAGCAGGCTGAGAAACCGCCCTCAAGGGCACTCACCTGTTCCTTATCGCACGTAATGACCTGCCACGCAGGACCACCAGCAAACCTGGCTCCACCATCCAGGCTCCGGGGGAATAACTGACCCCCCCACCCCGGGCGTCTTCCACTTGCAGTTCCGAAGAGGGCTGAGAAACTGCCCTCAAGGGCACTCACGTGTTCCTTATTGCACGTAATGACCTGCCAAGCAGGGCCACCTGCAAACCCGGCTCCACCGTCCAGGTTCTGGTGGGTAACTGCACCCCTCCCCTGCTTCCTCCTGCGGTGTCTGGGAGGCTCAGAAACTGCCCTCCAAGGACACTCATCTGTTCCTTATTGCACAAATACCTCGTTTACAGAAATCCACTTTGACTTCCAGCACAGCAGGTGTGACAATTTAGGAATCCTGCTTGCTTGCAAGCTCCAAGAGCTTGAGGTCACGTCCTTCTCACCAGCATCCCAGAGACCCAGCACTGTCCCGTTCTGTTTAAAATTCCAAAATACTCTTTTAACATGCTATTGGCATTTGGTTTGTGCATAAAATGCTAAAAACCTTCAAGTGAAACATATCTCCAACAGTTTGACTCAATCAAAACATGTGAGTTACATATCTGCCAAGTTGTAAAGCCTCATGCATTTGTAACATTTTATGGTCAAATGGTTCATTAATACAAATTATGAAACAGATTTTTTTTCAGCATTAGATGACCAAAGGAAAACTGGGTTCTGGCTGGCTTGCAGGCCTGTAGAGGCAGACATATCTGCTGACATACCCGAGATCCTTCCCACTGACGTGGCCTCATCCCAGGCCCCTCACCCAGACGCCCGCATGCACCTGGAGGAGCAAGCTGAGCTGCCCACATTTCTCAAATGCACAGCTGTTGCTCACACTGCAGATGGAGCTCAAGGCACGAGCAAGCCACCACACTAAAAATACCATGCAGCATCCACGCCAAGTGATGGTGGTTTTCACTCCATCCCAAAACCCCATGTATGAGCTTACAGCCATGACTACTAAATGGATTTTTAGATCCTCAAGACATACTGTGTTTGCTTTTATGCAACAAAAGCAAGACTATCCCTCAGATATAGGCTCTGAAACTGTGGAATAATTATTTGGGAACAGAGCCTCTGCCAGATCAGGAAAGCACTTGGGACAACACCCTGTGCCCTCGGTCCACACAAACCCATCCAGACTAGAGGCCTCCCGCACTGCTCTGGAATTTCTGTGGATTTCTATAAACGAGGTATTAGCGCAATAAGGAACAGATGAGTGCCCTTGGAGGGCAGTTTCTGAGCCTC